>NW_021636410.1:0-18997 GCF_004799145.2 Neltuma alba | reverse complement strand
AAATGTGATCCCAAGCAGTTCCAAAACCAATTAAACAGCAGTTTAAACACTATTCCAAACTCCACTCAATCCAAATCACCAAAACCCTAGCAAGAGAAACACTACCTACCCCTATAAAACGTAGAAAACTAAACCAGGAAGAACAAACAAAACTGAAAACGAAAAAGGAGGACCAAATAGACCTTAAGAGAGTGGAAGGATGGAAGAACTGAATGCAAGAGTGGAAGAGGGCTTGATTTTGAATTGTAGGAGTGAAACTTCAGAGTGGATGCACACAGAAATCAACAGAAGAGATTGAGAAGCAGGAGTAAACTGAACGGTTATAGAGGAAGCAAACCATTAAATAGAAGTTGAGTAGTTGCGACTTTGGAGGGAAGTTGAAGAGATACGACTATGAAGAGTTTGGGAGTGGAGGGTCATGACTTTAAAGAGAAAACTAGAAGGTTAAAGGGTCGTGACTTGAAGGGAGATAGAACATGAGGGGACTGGAGAAGGGTTGTGTGATTTTACAAGAAGGAGTTAGGGTTTTGGGTCCTTGGGATGAACAAGGCTGGAATCTAGGGCAGGTTCAAGGGGTAAGAAGGCAATTAGGGTGGAAATAAGTTAGGGTAAAGAGGTGAAATCATAGAAAAATCTTGACTTTTCATGTCAGGTCATGACTTGAGGGATTTCAAGTTGAGACTTCAGCAGATAGAGGGGGATTTAGGGTTTCAAAAAGGCTCCAAGTCGTGACCTGAAAACAGCGAGGTCGCGACCTCAACTCACAGAGAGCCTTTACCTAGTTTCTTCCCCCAATCATGACTTGAGATAGTGAGGTCACAACTTCAGCCCACTGAGAGCTCCCCTCCTCAGACTAACCTCCAGGTCGCGACCTGAAAGCAGCTAGGTCACGACCTGGGGTCACAGAGAGGTCTCTAACACTTTACATCCTGAAAAGCCTCAAAATAAAGACCCTATACCAAAACCACTTACCGAAATAACAACCTCAGCAATCCATCACCAAATTATCAACAATTCAATACAAAACTCCAAAACAAGTGATGGAAGATTGGGAAAAACTTCTAAAAGTTTCAAATTTTTAAAAATTTTTTGGCAAGTTTCAACAAAACCACCCATAACAAGGAATAATCCAACAACCAAATCACAAAACTACTTTTAAACCTCCCTCCCCCACACACTCAAAGCAATGTCCTTCATTGCAGCACGTAGTCACAAATCAAAACACAAAGGCCAAAAACAAAAACAACAAAGGTAGAAGTTGTAAAGTTCAATTCAGGATTGAAGCACAACACATCACTCATCAAGAGAGAAGAAAAGAGCCAAGTGCAAGGATGTGAAAAATCAAGAATGCAATTAAGTATGTGGTGGTGATGAAAAAGAAGCATAATCACAATCACATGAAACTCAAGGCTAGGGAAGATTATTCAAAACAAACAAAGCAACAGAATCTAAAAATACTTCTACTAAGGACATCCCTTTCACAGTCTCAAAAAGTCACAGCAATATAATTTAAGCACAAGTAAATTAATGTGAATAGTAAGAGGTAAAGGAAAGGGACAACCTGGCCTTAAGAAGGCGGTGCATGATCTTTACAGAGCTTGAGGAGATGACCGTTGCACTGAAATATTTTTTCCTGTGGCCTCCTCCTTTAGCTCTATCATCCCGAAGTCATGCACTTTCATGCCAGTGTAAGGTTCATTCCAGCTCGTCTTAAATCTTCCCTCCTTGAATTAAATCAAGCTCGGTATCTTAACACCTTGTCAACCTCCTTGAACTTCTTCATCAAGATGTTGGCATCATGGACAAGCTTTGTTTTCTGTTTGTAAATGTCAGAGCTGTGGTAGGCATCTAATTGCATTTCTTCTAGTTCTCGAATTTAAAGGAGTCAGTTCAAGCCAGCTTCCTCTAAACGCATTGCAGCTCTAACCACCCAGTAGAGATATGATCAAGCCTACTGGAATGTGACAGGACTTTCCCATAGAGATCCGGTATGGAACATGTAAGGAATTGAAAGGGACACGCTGATTGAGCTCAAGATATTATTATCTTTTCATCTCATTATCCATGATTTTGTGATACTTTCTGGCCCTTTTTAATGATAATTGTGCTTAATTTAGATTTAGAGTCCTTACTTTAAGTTAGTGTTATTTTGAGGATTAAATTGTCATAATTGGTTGTTAATTGGATTCAATTGATTTCTAGGACAATTGATACTTCAATTTGTTGCTTTCTTATTGTAGGACACTAAAGATTGGGGCCAGAATTGAAGAACTCAAGGCAAAAGAAGCAGGAAAGGACCCTCTGCCTAAGTTCGCCGCGGCACAATTCACTTCGCCGCGGCAAAAAACCATCTGTGAAGCAAGGCTCTCTGCCATGTTTCGCCGCGGCGAACCTCTCGAAGCAGCAAATCTCAGACCCGACCATTTCGGGAAATTTTGACCTACCCATCCCCAAGAAACCGACCCATGCACGCAAGTTTCGGGTTAGAAACCCTATTTTGGGTATGATGAGAGGAGATGACATATTCAGCCTCCACCTACGTATCTTTCATCCTCTTCTCTCATCTCCACCTCAGAAACCCTAATCCCATTTCCATTTCTTCCATCTGCTGCTGCCATGGCTGAAGAACAATACCTAGTTGGAGTTGATTCAAGAGTTATGACGAGCTAAGCTTCTCAACTCTTGAATATGGTGGAAGAAGCATGAGTTCCAAGAGCTTCAAAGGGGAGTTAGCTTCATCCATAAGTTCTAGTTCTTTATTTATGAATTTCTAGGTCTAGGATTTGTAAATTTGGGCTGAACTATTTTGATTATGGTTGTAATCAATTCTGGATGATTATCTTGTGTATTGGATTAGTTAGTGTTGAATTTGAGCTTCAATACATGTGGTTACATGTATGTTTCTATGCAACTCTTTTGATACTCTCCTTCTTGCATGGTATTGTTTGATTGTTGAGTTAATCTAGGCTTGCATTAAACCAAGTGCATTAATTAATCTTAATACACACACTAAGTGAGCTTAATAGGATCTTATGAAATGGGTGCCATTGATTAAGATCCTAGACTTAAAGAGTTCTTTAAGGTTTTCATTTAGAAAACTTGGTGATTTCTACTCCCAAAATTATTTTGAACTATGATTGCTTCAAAGCTATTTCAAGAGATTACATATCATTAACTTCACTCATTACTACTATCTTAGAAAAATCCAAAAACATAGTAACTTAGATTTGAATTAATTGCATTTAGTTTTGGCATTTCATTAATGGCTAAAAACACCAAAAAACCCCCTTTTTCATTACTCTGCATAGCATTAATCTAACTAGATATCTAACTAAGGCTCCCAAAAGAGAACGACCCGAGTTGCACTACTGCATAGCTTGGATAAATTTTTGAGCGAGAACCTCTAAGCGAACGATAAATTAAGGCTCTCTTTCAAGTGGCGCCGTTGGGGAGCCAAGCCAAGAAATTGGTTCTCTAGGTTAGCTTGTGCTATTTGATTGACTTTTGAGGTTTTTGATCTTTTGGGTAGCATTTAGGGTAGTTTAGTTGCATATTTGTTCATAGTATAGGTTTTCATCTTGCATAGCATCAAAATTTTTGGAAATACAAACAAATATACTGATTTTCTTGATTTTCAGCATCTCTCACGTTGCATCAGTGAAGTCCAGTGTCTGATAAGCATTCTGCCAAATTTCGCCGCGGCCAACTTTTCGAATTACTGAGGGAAACCTCTCGGGAAACTTTCGCCGCGGCCAACTCTTTGAAAAAACCGAAGGATTTCTCTCGGGATACTTTCCAGCGGCCAACCCTGTTTTCGCGCGCGGCCAACTCCCTGCAATCAGACATCTGGTCTTCTCTGCCAACTTTCGCCGCGGCCAACCCCTGTTTTCGCCGCGGCCAACATTTCTGGAAATTTAAAACTTACACTTTGCTTCTTTATCTGTGCATACATACTCATACCCACCCATACATACTCATACTCATCATTACACGTTCATACTCACCCATACACTTGCATTCATCACATTGCATACTTTTATTTGACTTTGTGTGCTGCAAGTCAATTTTGTTACTTTTTTCTCTTGTGATACTTATTTTGCATGCCACGAAAAACCAAGCTTGTGCCCTATAAACCAGAGATTGAGAGAAGACTCACAGAGATAAGAAGAGAGAAAAGAGTCGGAGGGACAAGTGAGTTGGTGATTGAGCAAGAGAATATTTCAGTGGAATCTAGCCTATCCAGTAGTGAGAGTGAACCTACTGACCAAGAGATAATGGCTGATTTACCACAAAACCAACCTCATCCTAACCCCAATGCCAACCAAGTAAGGAATGGAGGCAATGGAGGAAATGGTGAACAAGAGAGAGTGGGAGAAAATAATGGGAACCCTAGAAGAAGAACAATTAGGGAAGCCACCACATCTGATGTTAACTTTGACCCATTTACTGCTGCATGTCCAAACTTTGAAGTTAACTTTGAGATTAAAGGTTTATTGATTAACTCTCTTCCTAAATTTCATGGCTTGACAGGAGAAGACCCATACCTCCATCTGCAATCTCTCTCCATGATTTGTCAGAGTATGAAGCCTGTGGGAGCATCGTTGGACCAAGTGCTATGGAAGGTTTTTCATCTATCATGGAAGGCAAGGCTAGGGAATGGTACATGAGCCTTCCAAGACATGTAGCTGATGCATACCATAGCTGGGGGAACTTAAGGAAGGCATTTTTGGAGAAATACTTTCCGCTTCTCGTACTTCATCAATGAGGAAGGAGATTTATTCTGCCAAGCAAGACTATGATGAATCCCTTTATGATTACTGGAATAGATTTCAGGACCTACTTTCAAGATGCCCACATCATCAAATTCCGGATGAACAACTGGTGCAGTACTTCTATGATGGGTTGAAGAACCAAGAGAAGGGTATGTTGGATGCTGCATCGGGAGGATCTTTGATAGACTCTACTGCTGCGGAGGCTTGGGATTTGATAAAGAAGATGGCCCTGAATCATCAACAACATGGGGTGAGAGATACTAAAGGAGTACATGAGATGGGAGCTGCTTCGGTGCACAGCAGAAGAATGGACGCTTTGGAATCAAAAGTAGATTCTTTGGGAAGCCAAGTGACATCTCAATTGTCTTTGATCACTGCTGAATTGAAGAATATGAGTGTGCATCGCCCATCCGCTCCTATGGACATTACAGCGCCTAGTTGTGAAACATGTGGATCAGTCATGCATATTTCTAGCGTTTGTCCAGGCCGATATGAGGAAGTCTGCAGTCTTCCAAGGCCGCCCAAATCAAAAATGGGACCCCTACTCCAACACTTACAATGAGGGATGGAAATCAAACCCTCGCTGAGCTGGAGGAATGATGATAGTAGACCTCCAAATAGATTTCAAAAGAGTGGAGGAGCTGGTCCATCTTCAAACCAGTTCCAAAACCAATCTCAAGCCTTGGCGGTCCCACCTAAGGATGACACAAATCAACTCCTACACAATATGATGGCTTTAATGAAGGAAGAAAGGGCTGCCAACGCTACTCAGTTCAACTCCTTAGCTTCACTAATTCAACAAGACTCATCCAAGAATGATGCTAGATTTAGCGCTTTGGAAAAGAGAATGGAGCAATGGGAGACTAAATCTGAAAACATTAAACTCCTATGTGACTCAGTTATCCAACAACATGAGTGACAACAAGCAGGAGCAGTGGCACAATCCCCTCCAACACGGTTATTAATCCTAAGGGCTTGAATGCTATCACCCTTAGGAGTAGGAAGCAAGTGAAATTCAGAGAAGAGGAGGATGAAGTGATAGAAGAAGAAATTCTGTGTGATGAGCAGCCACAAGAATCTTCAAAAGTGAAGCAATCTGAAAGCTCAAAGGAGAAGAGGTTGAAGCTGAAAGAAGCCTCAAAACAACATGATGGCAAAGGGTCAACTGTAGAATCTGAGCCGAGCAATCATGGAGCCTCTAGCAAGGAAGGTAAGGAGGTAAATCTCAAAGACCTTCCTTTTCCTAATTCGTACTTGATTAGCAAAAGAAAGACTGAAACTAAGTATGAAAAAGATATTATTGATGTGTTTAGTAGAGTGGAAGTTAATATTCCTTTGCTTGATCTTGTTAAGAGAGTCCTGCTTATGCTAAATACCTTAAAGACCTGTGTACCCATAAGAGAAAGTTTAGACCAAATGAAAGAGTCCAAGTGAGCTCCAATGTGTCTGCCCTGTTTAAACCTCAAATCCCTGTGAAATGCCAAGACCCTGGATCCTTCACCATCCCTTGCACAATAGGAAAAGTTTCTATAAGGGGGAGCCTTATTAGATCTAGGAGCAGCTATTAATGTCATGCCTAAGTCTGTATACACTTCACTAGGAGTCAAGACTCTTAAGTCTACCACTGTAGTACTCCAGTTGGCTGATAGGACTATTAGGTATCCGGAAGGCATCATAGAGGATATTTTGGTTCAGGTTAAGGATTTGGTCTTTCCTGCTGATTTTTATGTACTTGACATGTCCTCTGAGCTTGTTCATGACACCACACTGATTCTTGGTAGACCCTTCTTGAGGACTGCTAACACTATGATTAGCATGAAAGAAGGTACCATCACTATGGAAGTAGGAGATCATAAGGTTTGTTTTAACATGTATGAAGCAATGAAGCATCCTTATGAAGACTATTCTCTCTTGGGTGTAAATATGATTGATGTTGCTGCTGTTGATGATGCTTGTTCTGAGTTTGAATTGCAAGATGATTCCTCTAGTTCTGAACTTTATTCAGTTGATTCTGATGATGAGGATGACACTATTTCTTCTTTTTCATCCCTTTACTCTACACCTTCTTCTTGCTCATGTGGTGGTGAAGTTACATGCCTTGATTGCATTGTGTTTAATTGTATGCTTTTCCTTCCACATGCATTTTCTGTTTCCTCCCTTGACTCCAAATTAGACTTTGATCCCTCTATTGTCAGTGATAATTCCCTTGGGAAAGGTTTTCTGTTGCTATTTCAGATATGGAGGAAGAAGTCATGGAGGAGATTCCCTCTAAGGCAGTTGCTGTAGATCAACTAGAAGTTGGTTCAACGCTTGGAGAGGAAGCTATCTGCAAGGTTGAGGAACTCTCACTGGTTGAAGGAAAGGGGAGTAATCTTTTCTCTCTTGAACTTCATAATTTGATTCCCTCTATTGTGCAACCACCCACTCTTGAGTTGAAACCCCTACCCCCTACTGTGAAATATGCTTTTCTAGAGTCTGATGAGCGATTACCGGTTCATTATAGCTAACTCCCTGTCTAAGGTTGAGGAAGAAAGACTCCTTACTGTTTTGAGAGAGCATAAGAGGGCTATTGGGTGGACTTTAGCGGACATTCCTGGAATTAGTCCAGCCATTTGCACACATAGAATCTTGCTTAGTGAAGGTTCAAAATCAGTGAGACAACCCAGAGAAGACTAAACCCCCTGATTCTTGATGTGGTTAAGAAGGAAATTACCAAACTTCTAAGTGCTGGGATCATCTATCCCATATCTGATAGTGAGTGGGTTAGTCCAATACATGTAGTGCCTAAAAAGAGTGGGGTTACTGTTGTTAGAAATGATAGGGATGAGCTTATTCCTACAAGAGTGCAGAATTCCTGGCGTGTGTGCATAGATTATAGAAAACTCAATGATGCCACACGGAAAGATCATTTCCCTCTTCCTTTCATAGACCAGATGCTTGAGAGACTTGCAGGCAAATCTCATTACTGTTTTCTAGATGGTTTCTCTGGGTACTTTCAAGTACCTATTGCACCAGAGGACCAAGATAAAACCACTTTCACATGCCCTTTTGGTACCTTCGCCTATCGTAGGATGCCTTTTGGGTTATGTAATGCTCCAGGGACTTTCCAACGTTGTATGATGGCTATATTCTGTGAATTTTTAGAGGAATGTATGGAAGTCTTTATGGATGATTTTACTGTTTATGGTGGTTCTTTTGATGATTGTCTTGCTAGTCTTGAAAAGGTTTTGAAAAGATGCATTGAAAAGAATTTGATTTTAAACTTTGAAAAGTGTCATTTTATGGTCAATGAGGGGATAGTTCTAGGACATTTGATTTCTAAAAAGGGAATTGAAGTTGATAAAGCTAAGATTGAGGTTATATCTTCTTTGCCTTATCCTGCCTGTGTTAAAGATATTAGATCATTTTTGGGTCATGCGGGATTCTATAGGCGGTTTATAAAAGATTTTAGCAAGATTGCTTACCTCTCTCAAAGCTTTTACAAAAAGATATGAAATTTGATTTCGATGATTCTTGTAAAGTTGCCTTTGGTGATTTGAAATCTAAACTCATTTCTCCTCCTATTCTTGTTGCACCCAACTGGACCATGCCCTTTGAAATTTCATGTGACGCTTCTAATTTTGCTGTAGGAGCTATGTTAGGCCAGAGGGAGGAGAAGCTCTCAAGAGTCATTGCCTATGCTTCGAAAACACTGGATGCAGCTCAAGTCAACTATACCACAACAGAAAAAGAGCTATTTGCAGTTGTTTTCGCTTTAGAGAAGTTTAGACCTTACTTGTTAAATTCTCATGTGACTGTTTTCACTGATCATGCAGCTGTTCGCTATCTTCTCAAGAAACCACAATCGAAGCCAAGATTGATTAGGTGGACATTACTTCTTCAGGAATTTGACATTGAAATCAAGGATAGAGCTGGGGCTGAGAACCATGTAGCCGATCACTTAAGTAGGCTACCTGATGATACACAGGGAGTAGACTCTTCTGAACTCACCTGTGATTCCTTTCCTGATTCAGTATTATGTGCTTTAGCTGTTAAAGAGCCTTGGTATGCGCATATTGTTAATTATCTTATAACTGGACTCACCCCTCCTTTCATGTCTAAATTTCAGGCACAAAAACTTCAAAGCGAATCGAGACACTACATCTGGGATGCCCCTCACTTATGGCGGATATGTAGTGACCAAGTTATAAGAAAGTGTGTGCCTAGTGAAGAGTTTGAGTCTATCATTACAGCTTGCCATTCAATGGTTTGTGGTGGTCATTTCAGTGCAAGGAGAACATCTAGGAAAATTCTAGATTCTGGTTTTTATTGGCCAACCCTTTTTAAAGATTCTTATGATTTTTGTCGGTCCTGTGACAAATGTCAACGTTTTGGGGGGTTAGGTAAAAGACATGAAATGCCTCAACAACCTTTACTGTTTTGTGAAATTTTTGATGTTTGGGGGATTGATTTCATGGGTCCCTTTCCTCCGTCCTTTGGTTTTATATACATTCTTCTAGCTGTTGATTATGTTTCCAAATGGATAGAGGCTGTACCTACTAGAAAAGATGATGCCCAAGCGGTTTCTAAGTTTCTTAAGTCCAACATTTTCTGTAGGTTTGGGATTCCAAGGGCTGTGGTGAGTGATAGAGGTACCCATTTTTGTAATAAGGTGGTAGATAACTTGTTTTCTAAATTTGGTGTCACCCACAAAGTCTCCACTGCATATCACCCCAAAACCAATGGCCAAGCTGAAGTGTCCAATCGAGAAGTGAAACAAATCCTGGAGAAGATAGTCAAACCATCCAAGAAAGATTGGAGCCTAAGATTAGAGGAAGCATTGTGGGCCTACAGAACTGCCTATAAGTCGCCAATTGGAATGTCCCTTATCGTTTAGTCTTTGGCAAAGCATGCCATCTACCAGTAGAGTTGGAGCATAAGGCATATTGGGCAGTCAAACAATGCAACATGGATTTGCAATCTTCTGGGGTAGAGAGGAAGTTGCAGCTGCAAGAGCTTGAGGAGCTGAGATTGGAGGCTTATGAGAGCTCTAGACTTTACAAGGAGAAGACAAAATTGGTGCATGATAAGGGTCTCCTACGGAAGAACTTCAAGGTGGGAGACAAGGTGCTGATGTTTAAGGCCAGATTCACATTTAAGCAAGGAAAGTTCAACACCCTTGGGATGGGCCTTACACAGTCACAAAGGTGCATAATTTTGGAATGGTGGAGCTTCTCAATGAGGAAACTGGAGCAAACTTTAAAGTTAATGGCCATCAGTTGAAGCTCTACCATGAGAACCAGAAACCCCCTTAGCTCCCTGGTAGTTTCTTTCCTTCACTCATTTACATGCTTTTGCTAATTATTAATCTTGTTATGTTTCGTGCATTGTATGTTGAATGAGTGTGGGGGAGAAACCCTTTTCAGTAGGAAAGTAGCGTAGTTATAGCTAAATTCAATAAGACTCCCTGGAAGTTTTGATCTCTGTCCTATCTTGTTTCATGCCTGATGAATTGGTGTTTTAAATGAATTATATGATTCAATTTGATTGAGGAATTTTATCTGTGGTATACTGCCTATTCATGGATTTGTTGAACACCTCTTGATCTCTTTTGAGGCATTTTAAAGTTTTTGAAATATCCAGCCTTGTCTGTTGTTGTTGTTGTGTTTCTCTGTGTTTAAGTGTTTTAGTTTTATTCTGTGCGTTCTGTGACCCTTCGCCGCGGCAAACCCCTGTTTCGCCGCGGCGAAGTGGTTCGTTTTCTTGTTGTTCCCTCGTGATGTTTCGCCGCGGCGAAACTCGCCTGTCCCTGTGTGTTCCTCTCGGGAAGTGTTCGCCGCGGCTAACATGTAATGTCGCCACGGCGAAACCTCCTTTCCCCTCTCTATTTTTCTTCTCGGGCATAGTTCGCCGCGGCAAACGTGCCGTTTCTGCGGTAAGCCGTTTCGTTTTTGCTGATTTTTCGAGTGGTTTTCCTTTTCTGTCTAACCCATGCTTATCTCCTGAGCCCCTTTTGGTCTTTTCACATTCCATTGCCCCATTCAGCCCCTCTCCTACTCAAAACCGTCGCCCCTTTCAAATTCTTCAGAGCCGCTCGCCCTCTCCTTCCCCCCTGCTCATCCTCTTCGATTTCTCCATTTTTTTCCCCAGCCCCAATTTTCGATCTTGAGCATCAATCTTAGTTTTCTGTTTTTGTGGTTTTCTGTGTTTTCATTTGTTCTTTTGTTTCATGTATTGTTTTGAGGCTGGATTGTTTCTTACCCTTATTGTGCCTCATTGGTTTTTACACTTGTTCACTTGGATGATTTCTGATTAGTTTGCTTTAATCTTTGTTCTATTTTCACCTCTGCACCTCCTTGTTCATTTTTGCTGTCCCTGATTCCTATTGTTCACAAATTGAGGACAATGTTGTGTTTAAGTGTGGGGGAGGTCTATATTGTGGATTTTAGCAAATGCTTCTCGTGCATCCATGCATTTAGGTGATTTTGAGGTGTTTTTGAACTGTTAGATTGGTTTAATTGTGAATATTTTGAGTTTAGTTGCTGAAGAGTTGAAATTGCACAGGAATTTTCGCTTTCTGCTAACCTTCGCCGCAGCCAACTTCTTATTTCGCCGCGGCAAAGCTTCCTCTTTCGCGAGTAATAAGTCATTCAGCCATACTTCGCCGCGGCCAACTTATGTTTCGCCGCGGCGAAGCAAGCTTTTCTACGGAGTTGGCTCTCTGCAAGACTTCGCCGTGGCGACCCCCTTGGTTAGCCGCGGCGAAACCTTAAAAAAAAAATTTTAATAATAATTCTTTGCAATCTCAACTGGTCTTCAGAAATTTTCCCGGCTTAAAATCTTTATACTCCTGCAATTTTTTTAAAATAGATAGAAAGTTCAAGTTTACTTGTGCTTTTAGAAAATTTTCATGCTTTTAAATGAGGGTTGAACTTAGGCTAGTTATTCTCATGTTTTTGACAGATAGTAAATGATGATGTGCTTTGAAATTATGACTATGTGGTTGTTAACTTTGAGATTGACTAATTGAGATTTGAGCCTTGTTGGAAGGATTTTGGACCTAAAGTTATTAAATTGAGTGAATCTGCTTATTTCATATTTCTCTAGAACTTGTTTCATTCTTAATCGAAGCTTAGCGAATCAATTTTTGTAAAAATGATAGAGGCATTCGATTTCATACCCGCATTTCCCAAACACAAACCCAATCATTTTACCATTGCAAACCCTTTTGAGCCTTCATCTTGAGTACATGCATGCAATATTTTTGTAAATATTAAAAAAAAGTGTATAAAAAAAAAGAAAAAAAGAAAAAAAAAGAAAGAGAAAAGAAAGGGATAAAGATTAAAAAAAAAAATTAAGTAGCTTCTCTTCCAATTTTTATTTAGATTAATTTTGTCTTAATAATTTGTATGATTGTACTCATTTTCATTTTCATCCTCATTTCATTCATTCCGACTGACCCTCATTCCAAAGTTTGACCCCTAAAAAGTCCTCTTGATTTGCAAAGTTGTTTCTCATGGTGGAGAGGTAGAATTATTACAAGCCTATGGTAGAAATTGGATTGAGTAGACTTGGAGTGAAATAACCCTAAAGACAAGTGAGTTAAGAGTGAAACACTTATCCGTGAGATGGATCTTTCTTAATCAATCTTTTAAGTTAACTATCCATTGTATTCATTTTCTTAGCATATCCTTGTTTACTAATGTCAACTCTGTGAGAATTTCTTTCTAATCTTCTGCTTTCATCTTTAAGCATGGTAGTGCTTCTCTTTGTGCTAGTGTCACTTTGAATTATTCTTGAGCTTTGTCCAGGAGTACAAAGGTCTAAGTGTGGGGGAATTGATTGAGCTCAAGATATTATTATCTTTTCATCTCATTATCCATGATTTTGTGATACTTTCTGGCCCTTTTTAATGATAATTGTGCTTAATTTAGATTTAGAGTCCTTACTTTAAGTTAGTGTATTTTGAGGATTAAATTGTCATAATTGGTTGTTAATTGGATTCAATTGATTTCTAGGACAATTGATACTTCAATTTGTTACTTTCTTATTGTAGGACATTAAAGATTGGGGCCAGAATTGAAGAACTCAAGGCAAAAGAAGCAAGAAAGGACCCTCTGCCTAAGTCTGCCGCGGCACACATCTCACTTCGCCGCGGCGAAAACCCATCCGTGAAGAAAGGTCTCTCTGCCATGTTTCGCCGCGGCGAACCTCTCGAAGCAGCAAATCTCAGACCCGACCATTTCGGGAAATTTTGACCTACCCATCCCCAGAACCGACCCATGCACGTAAGTTTCGGGTTAGAAACCCTATTTTGGGTATGATGAGAGGAGATGACCATTATTCAGCCACCACCTTCGTATCTTTCATCCTCTTCTCTCATCTCCACCTTAGAAACCCTAATCCCATTTCCATTTCTTCCATCTGCTGCTGCCATGGCTGAAGAACAATACCTAGTTGGAGTTGATTCAAGAGTTATGACTAGCTAAGCTTCTCAACTCTTGAATATGGTGGAAGAAGCATGAGTTCCAATAGCTTCAAAGGGGAGTTAGCTTCATCTATAAGTTCTAGTTCTTTATTTATGAATTCTAGGTCTAGGATTTGTAAATTTGGGCTGAACTATTTTGATTATGGTTGTAATCAATTCTGGATGATATCTTGTGTATTGGATTATTTAGTGTTGAATTTGAGCTTCAATACATGTGGTTACATGTATGTTTCTATGCAACTCTTTTGATACTCTCCTCCTTGCATGGTATTGTTTGATTGTTGAGTTAATCTAGGCTTGCATTAAACCAAGTGCATTAATTAATCTTAATACACACACTAAGTGAGCTTAATAGGATCTTATGAAATGGGTGACATTGATTAAGATCCTAGACTTAAAGAGTTCTTTAAGGTTTTTCATTTAGAAAACTTGGTGATTTCTACTCCCAAAATTATTTTGAACTATGATTGCTTCAAAGCTGTATTCAAGAGATTACATATCTTTAACTTCACTTCATTACTACTATCTTAGAAAAATCCAAAAACATAGTAACTTAGATTTGAATTAATTGCATTTAGTTTTGGCATTTCATTAATGGCTAAAAACACCAAAAACCCCCTTTTTTCATTACTCTGCATAGCATTAATCTAACTTAGACATCTAATTTAGGCTCCCAAAAGAGAACGACCCGAGTTTGCACTACTGCATAGCTTGGATAAATTTTTGAGCGAGAACCTCTAAGCGAACGACAATTAAGGCTCTCTTTCACACGCAGCGGAAATTAACCTTTAAAATTTTTCAATCCTTGCCCGGATCTACCGATTGTGTTAAGTCAAGTGGTAAGAGATGTTACCTGCGGTATTCGAATCGATGGTGGCTCGGGGATTCCGACGTTTGGGATGCCTATGCTCTTAGTGTGATCGTGAGAAGTCGACGACTCAGATCGGCTTCCTCTACCGGTATCCACACGAATAGCGTTCCAATCATGAACAACGTACTAGCGCCTCTTGTCCTTCTAGGGTTTTTGATGATCCGTCCTCATCGTCTCTCTATTGACCGTTTCTTATCTGTAAACGTTTTGCACCCTCACACACCCAAAAACCCTAGCTCCTAATATCAAATATATATAAGACGCTAAGGATATTGGATTTCGGAATTAATCCTAAATTAATTCTGAAATTAATACAATATCACATATTGCATAATCTGATAAGAAATTAATTAAATAAACACGGTTTTTATATTAAATCCGTCCTACAGATTTAATTCACCTATTCATTTAATTCAAAATAAAGATATGACGGAATTATGTTGAAAGATTAATTTATCCTTATAAATCAAATCTTATAAATATCTCTTATATTAATTATATATACACGTGAATTTATATATATATATATATATATATACACGTCCACCCTAGATTATTCATTGAATCTGGACATATCTTAGATTCAATGAATTTGGACATCATAGCTCGTGTTGGGCTATTTTGTGTGCGACCCTGTAGGCCCATATGAAGTTGGCAGTGGGCCATTTACTATAATGACTCACAAGTCGTAAGCGGTCTCTAGCAAGACATCATGACTACCCAAATCATATGAGGATCGATGAACGATGCAACCTTTCAAACAACCATATCACGTCCCTTTTGTCACACGACATTTCGGTCATGGATGAGGCATGGAGAACGTCATCCTCCTATTCCTGACCGTTGCTTTCTCGATCCCTGAGTAGTCTGAGTATAGAAATGGAACTACTTTTCCATTATAGTATGGCCATACATTTCTCAGACTCACTCATCAAGGGGCCCAGTAATGTCTCTCTACGAATATAGGGGACAAATTCCATCTTGATCATTCACATTCCTCCATATGAAAAACCACTAAGCCTGAACATAGTCTTTATGATCACTCGGTCAAAAGTGACTTTTGACTAGGTCAAAGCTGAGCGTTTCTCATGTAGGAATCCATGATGATCTCAGGTCAAAGGGCATAGTGACATGGTTTGTATATGAGAGAAGCTTATGACTTAACCCATGCAGCTCTCTCATAGCGGGTCGGTCCAACACCTTGTACTCTTACATGTGCCTATGACTTTGATTTATATCTCTATACATCTTCAAAGTCTACTGGTTATTTCATCTTTGCTCACATAGATGACCAACCAGGGACATTTAGGATAAAATCATGAGTTATCCAAGGATAGTCATCACAGTAAACATGCAAATAATATGATAACATAATTAAGAAATTCATAAATACACAATGTTCATAACACAATGATTGGCCCTTAGGGCACAATTTCCAAAATCCTCCCACTTGCACTAGGTACAATCATTAATTTGTCTAATTCCCATTGACCTAACATGACACTCATGCTTTGCTTGCACAAGCGGCTTTGTTAGAGGATCAGCAACATTGTCTTCTCCTGCTACTTTGCATATTTTTATATCACCTCTATCATTGATTTCTCTGATGAGATGAAATTCCTGAGTATATGCTGGTCCTTTGATGTGACCTAGGCTCTTTGGCCTGTGCAATGGCACCGCTGTTGTCACAGAACAAAGTTATTGGATCTGAGATGGTAGGTATCACCCCAAGTTCAGTAATGAACTTCCTAATCCAAATGGCTTCCTTAGCTGCATCAGATGTTGCTATATACTCAGCTTTCGTTGTAGAATCTCGCTATAGCCTCTGCTTAGAGCTCTTCCAGCTTACTGCTCCATTATTGAGGAGGAATATGTATCCCGATTGCGATTTACTGTCGTCCTGGTCAGTTTGGAAACTTGCATCTGTGTAATCAGTTACACAGAGCTCATCATCATCCACCATAGACCAAGAATAAGTCCTAAGTCCTTCTTAAGTACTTAAGGATATTCTTGACACTAGTCCAATGGCCCTCACCAGGGTCCTGTTCATATCTGCTAGTCATACTTAAGGCAAACGAGACATCCGGTCGAGTACATAACATGGCGTACATGATAGATCCTATAGCCGAGGCATATGGAACCTTACTCATGCAACCTCGCTGATCAGGTGTACTAGGACACAAATCCTTACTGAGGTGAATACCATGAGATATGGGTATGAAACCCCTCTTTGATTCCTACATACTGAACCTATGCAGTATTTTGTCTATGTATGTGCTCTGACTTAGTCCTAGAAGTCTTTTAGATCTATCTCTATAGATCCTAATTCCTAGGATGTAGGTGGCTTCACCCAAGTCTTTCATTGAGAAAGACTTTCCTAACCAAGACTTGACAATCTACAAGGTAGGAATGTCATTCCCAATAAGTAGGATGTCATCGACATAGAGTACCAAAAACACAACTGTGCTCCCACTAACCTTTTTCTACACACAAGGTTCATCCACATTTTGAAGAAATCCAAACCCTTTGACTACTTCATCAAAATGATGATTCCAACTCCGAGATGCTTGCTTCAATCCATAAATGGACCTTTGAAGCTTGCACACCTTACCAGAGTCCTCGGAACGCACAAACCCTTCAGGTTGTGTCATGCACACATCCTCAAGGAGCTTTCCATTAAGGAATGCTGTCTTGACGTCCATCTGCCATATTTCATAGTCATAATATGCTGCAATGGCAAGGAGGATTCTGATTGACTTGGCCATTGCAACCGGGGGGAAAAAGTCTCATTATAGTCTACACCATGAGTTTGAGTAAATCCTTTTGCAACCAGTCGTGCCTTATAGACATTTACATTGCCATCCATGTCGGTTTCTCCTTAAAAACCCACTTGCACCCTGACGGTTTTTACACCCTCAGGCGGGTCGACTAAGGTCCAAACTGATTGTCGTACATGGATTGCATCTCAGACTTCATGGCATTAAGCCATTTTTCAGAGTTTGGTCCCATTATAGCCTCTTGATAGGTAGTCGGCTCATTATGCTCAATGAGCAACACATCACGATTGTCAGAAATCAGAAATCCATATCTCTGAGGCTGAAACCATGTCTTATTAGATCTCCGTGGACCTTGTGTGACTTGAGGAGTCTCAACAACTTGTTGTGAGTTATCTCCAGTTTCCATCTGTAGTTCTATGGTGTCTTGTGGCTCTCGAACTTCTTCGAGATGTACCTTGCTCCCACTGGTTCTTTTAGAGATAAATTCTCGTTCAAGAAAGATACCATTTCTGACAACAAACACTTTGTTATCGGCGGGGTTGTAGACATAGTATCCCTTGGTTTCCTTAGGATATCCCACAAAAAGTCACTTTGAGGATTTGGGCGCTAATTTATCTGAGGCTTGTTGCTTAAACATAGACCTCACATCCCAAAATCTTGAGAAAAGATAAACTAGGTTTTTCCCTGTCCATATCTCATAGGAGTCTTTTCAACTGCCTTAGATGGAACACGATTCAGTGTGAACGCAGCTGTCTCTAGGGCATGGCCCCAAAACAACGGTGGAAGATCTGTTCGACTCATCATGGATCGAACCATATCTAATAATGTTCGATTCCTCCTCATCAGAAACGCCATTCCATTGTGGTGTTCCTAAAGGAGTCAATTGTGAGACTATCCCACAACTCCTAAGATGATCAATGAACTGAACTTTAGCTCAAATATTCACCACCCCGATCAGATCGAAGGGCTTAATTGTTTTGCCAAGCTGGTTTTGTACTTCATTTTGAAATATCTTGAACATTTCAAAAGATTCGGATTTATGTTTCATCAGATAGATGTACCCATATCTGCTAAAATCATCTATGAATGCGATGAAGTACGAATAACCTCCTCTGGCATTTGTATTCATCGGTCCACCCAACACATCTGTATGTATGAGCCCAACAAATCAGTGGCCCTCTCACTGTGCCCGTGAAAGGTGACTTTGTCATCTTCCTAACAAGCAAGACTCGCAAGTATCATATGATTCAAAAATCAAATGAGTTGAGAATCCATCTTTGATGGAGTTTAGAAATGCGTTTCTCATTTATGTGGCCCAGACGACAGTGCCAGAGGTATGTCGGATTCAAATCGTTTAGTTTGACCCTTTGGTAGTTATGTTGTAGATATTTCCATGATTGAGTTGTTCTAAATTCAATATATAATGATCACCATGCAAATCACCATGAGCATAAAAACATCATTACGATAATAGAACATCTACCATTCCCAGCAATAGAAGTATAACCTTCCTTATCCAAATAAGAAAGAGAAACAATATTTACTACTCAAAGCAGGAACATAATAGCAATTGTTCAAAAAACAAAAGCCAGTGGGCAGAACTAATTCATAAGCGCTACAGCTAAAAGCAGCAACCCTTGCTCTGTTTCTAACTCGTAGGTCAACTTCGCCCTTCTTCAGCTCCTATTGTCCTTTAGACCTGCACATCTGTACAAATGTGAGAACCACATGCCAGTATCTAATACCCATGTAGTGGAAGTAGAAAGATGAATGTCTATAACATAAATACCTGAAGTGATAGCCCCGCTATCCTTCTTGTTCTTTTTCAGATCTTCGAGGTAGAGCTTTGCAATTCCTCTTCCAATGACCAGGTTCATTGCAGAAGAAGAAGCAGACTCCTTCCTTTGGAGGCTTTGCCTTCTTTGGTGCAGGCTTGGTTTCGGGCTTGCCTGACTCTTTGGTCTTACTAGATGAGCCACGACCCTTCCCTTTGCCCTTGCCTTTCTTCTTCATACCCTTTCCTTCTGAACCATCAAAATAGTACTGGGCTTCTTCTTAACACTCGGCTCAGCAGTTTAAGCATCCCATGCAGTTCAGAAATAGATTTCTC